>NC_135373.1:117173718-117188718 GCF_049243985.1 Paroedura picta | reverse complement strand
AGTTCATGTACATGGAAGCACATGAGTTCAAGCAAGAACTTTGCAATGAGACCTAAAGGCTTTTTCGGGATCTCTCTCAAGATGCATGCTTAGGGCTGATCCTGCGTTGAGCAGGGGGTTGGACTAGATGGCCTGTATGGTCCCTTCCAACTCTATGATTCTATGATTCTATGATTCTATGATTCTATGGGACTAACCCTGTGCTGCATACCTTAAGATCTATTGTCTGCTTATTTTTGATACCTTAATAATCAGGGGGATGGGAAGCCCAGAGGAGGAATCTTGAATAGTTTCTTAGGGTTGCTGACCTCCAAGTGATGCCTGGATAGCTAGAATCATAGAGCTGGAAGAGGCCAGACAGGCCATCCTGCTCAAGGCATGATCAGCCTAAAGCATTCAGGATAAGCATCTGTCCAGGTACTGCTTGAAGTCTGCCAGTGAGGGGGAGCTCACAACCTCCTTAGGCAGCTATTTTGGAATCACAGAGTTGGAAGGGGCCATCCAGGCCATCTAGTCCAACCCCCTGCTCAATGCAGGATCAGCCACAAGCATCCAAGATAAGGATCTGTCCAGCTGCTGCTTTGAGACTGGGAACGAGGGGGAGCTCACCATCTCTTGAGGCAGCCATTTTAGAGTCACAGAGTTGGAAGGGGCCATATGGGCCTTCTAGTCCAACCCCCTGCTCAGTGCAGGATCAGCCTAAAGCATCCAGGATAAGGATCTGTCCAGCCTCTGCTTAAAGACCGCCAGTGAAGGGGAGCCCACCACCTCCTTGGGCAGCCAATTCCACAGCTGAACTACTCGGACTGTGAAAAAAATTGTTTCCTGATATCTAACCGGTATCGTTCTACACATAATTAAATCTAATTACTATGAATCCTGACCTCTGCTGAAAACAGGAACCTTTCCCTGTCCTCCTCTAAGTGACAACCTTTCAGATGCTTCAAGAGGGCCATCCTGTCCCCTCTCAACCTCCTTTTCTCCAGGCTGAACATTCCCAAGTGCCTCAGCCTTTCCTCACAGGGCATGGTCCCCTGGCCAAGAGTTACAACTGATCTCCAAACTACAGAGATCAGCTCCCCTCAAGGAAATGGCACATTGGGAAGGTGGACTATGGTGTTATAACCCAGGGGTCCCCAAATTTTTATCACCAGGGACCGGTCAACACTTGACAATTTTACTGAGGCCTGGGGGGGGGTAGTCTACTAGAGCTAGTCTACTAGACTCGTCATTGGATGGCACCAGAGGGGCGAGCTTAGCTGGCGGCCGCTACGGCTCCTCTGATTGGGCAAACGGACGAGAAAGACGGGGGAGCAAGCTGGTCTCTGTTTCTTTTGGCCGTGGTCGCTGAAGGCAGCAGGCAGGAACCTCGTTGCTGCGTAGTTGTGTGGGCTGCCCTGGGAATAAGGCATTCTTGGATCTGTCCAGCTTCTGCTTGAAGACCACCAGAGAGAGGGAGCTCACCACATCCTTTGGCAGCCATTTTAGAGTCAGAATTGAAGGGGCCATCTAGTCCAGCCTCATACGCAGTGCAGGATCAATCTAAAAGCATCCATGATAAGGATCTGTCCAATCTTCTGCTTGAAGACCACCAGTGAGAGGGAGGTCACCACCTCAATGCAGGATCAGCCTAAAGCAGGGGTAGTCAACCTGTGGTCCTCCAGATGTGCACGGACTACAATTCCCATGAGCCCCTGCCAGCTTTTGCTGGCAGGGGCTCATGGGAATTGTACTCCATGCACATCTGGAGCACCACAAGTTGACTACCCCTGGCCTAAAGTATCCAGCTACTGCGAGTACATGATTCACCTCTGATCAGTCTGTAGACCCTCCTCATCAGGCCAACTGCCCCAAGAAAGCCACGGCACATCTTAAAGCGCCCCTAATCTCCTTCCTTTTGGTGCGTCTTCGGCGGCTTCCTCCTGGTCTCCTGCACGTTTGCGAAAGGCCTTCATCTTATGTGTCAGCGTTTGGTATTCAACTCAAAAGGTATTAATCTTTCCGGTGACCTTTTCCCCCTTCATTTTCTGCCAGCAAACAGAGGTGGCATCTTTTGTGAGGTGCTCCAAGGCAAGACCGTCGCCGCATCCAAACAAACACTTTTATCCAGTTAATCATCATGCATTACCGACTTTCATCAATGTTCAGGGTCTTAATTCCGGGATTATTTATTTCCCCTACCTCGGTGCTCTCCTCTGCTTCCTGCACCCTGCTAAGCAACCACCATAACATGAGGGCAGAGAGAGAGAGAGAGAGAGAGAGAGAGACCCCACAGCTGATTCACAGGCCAAACAATAGAACTTTAAATATATATATATATATATCAGGATAATTAGAAAAGGAACCGATTACCCAGGCTTATAATTAGGAGCTAACATATTAAATGACCTTTACCATTTACCTTAAACCCTGGATTTCAAGAAAACCAGCAAGGTTATGAATGCCATATTAGTAATCTTTAATCTTTAAGACTGCTGTGGACAGAATTTTAATGATTTTTTAAATAGGCAGCGGTCACTAACGCACCCCTATTAAAATAAAAAAAAAATCTCATAAAAAATTAAATGGATTAAGACTTCAAATGTACCATCATCAAAAGTATTATCTAATTATGGAGTTCAGTGAACAGGCCAAGCGAAATGGTTGGTAATATTAGTTACTTACCACATGGGAACATTCGGGATTTATGCACAAATAGATTCTGCTTCTGTTGCAACATAGTAATTAAGAATTTGTCAGGGAAATTTGACCCTCTAGGGTAGAAATTACTTTGTAAAATAAGAATGCCGAAGCAACCGTCTCCTCACTGCATATAATTTAACTTGATTATTTATACATCAAAGAGAGTCGGCCGTAGCTGTGGTATAATATTTAAGTAGTGGGATATTAGAGGAAGAAGCATCTAGTGAAATCTCTTTCCCTCTCTCTCTCTCTCTCTCTCTTTTCCTTCCCCCAAATCTCCGTGAGAAAATAGAGGAAATTTTCATAAAGCATTTCATTTTGCATATAAATTGGCGCCTCGATTGTGCCCGCGAATTTACTGCTGTCAAATTTAATTTTTCTTTAATTCTTCAGGCCCCAGATGCGGACGGCTCTCCGTGCGGGCGGCAATTTTCGATGCTTACAGGTAGCACCCCGATCGATAATGTCTCTTTATGAGAAATTACCGTTAATGTTATTGAGTATGCATTCGGCTTGATAGGATAATAAGGTAATATGAAATGCCAATTCATTCATTAGAAGGAAGCTAAGTGCTTAAATAAAACGGGTGACAGGCCTGGAGGGGAAGAGGAGGAGTAGAGGGGATTTGCAAGGGGTAGGCATGGGCGGGAAGTCAAGGATGGATTTTTAAACGACCAAATCCCTCCAAAATGTCTTAACCAGGAATTTGCATTTGCATTCAGTAAGCAAGATGTATTTTCAGATAAGGCCTGAGCATTTAAAGTTTATAGGGCTACTCAGGGGGAGATGGGTGATAAAAGAGACCCAAGTTAGGCCAAAGCCCTGGCAGGCTCTGCCCTGCAGAATGTCTGGAATGGAAATTCTCCCCCCTCAGAGCCTCTACAGTCATTTCTTGGAAGTGGCTCTTCATCCAAAATCTCACGTACCGCAGGTGGAAAGTTCTTCTCCCGTCAGACTCCACAGGGCACTTTCCCACACGCTAAATAATGTAGTTTCAATCCACTTCAGCAGCCGTTTGCCAGCACATTTTGAAGAAGAAGAAGAAGAAGAAGAAGAAGAAGAAGAAGAAGAAGAAGAAGAAGAAGAAGAAGAAGAAGAAGAAGAAGAAGAAGAAGAAGAAGAAGAAGAAGAGATGGTTCTTATATGCCGCTTTGAGACTCCTGGCTGAAGAAGAAGAAGAAGAAGAAGAAGAAGAAGAAGAAGAAGAAGAAGAAGAAGAAGAAGAAGAAGAAGAAGAGTGTGGTTTTCATTCCATGCTTTTCACTACCGGAAGGAGTCTCAAAGTGGCTTGTAATCGCCTTCACTTCCTCTTCTCACACCCTGTGAAACAGGTGGGAGTGAGAGAGCCCTGGTAGAACTGCTCTGTGAAAACAGCTCTCACAGGACTGTGAGTAGACCAAGGTCACCCAGCTGGCTGCATGTGGAGGAACGGGAATCAGACCTGGTTCTCCAGATTAAACTCTACTCTACCCTACGCTCTTGCCACTTCACATGGTAAAATCCAGTTGCATTGAAGCGGATCGAAAACATACTGTTTAGTATGTGGAGAATCGCCTTTATATCCAGCCTGGCCAATCCAGATTCCTCATAAATAGGATTGCCATCTCCAGGTGGGGTCTGGTGATTTGCCAGTATCAGGTTCCCCAGGAGAAAATGTCCATGTTGGGATGTAGACTCCCTGACATTATACACCAATGAGGATCCTCCCTAAAACCTACCCTCCCTAGACTCCGCCCTCTCCAAGAATCTCCGAACTCGGAGCTAGCAGCCCTACTCAGCAAGCCTGCTGATCCGAGGTGACACCAGACTCCGTGCCTGAAGCCAACATTAGGAGAGCTCTACTGGTTCAGTCCAAGAGCCCATCAAGTTCACTGACACTGTGGCCAACCTTCTACTTCCAGGAGGTCCCTATGTAGGATGACTGCAGCCACCTCCTCCTGCTCCTGCTGTCCAGCAACTGTTCTGTACCGCCTTGGACATTGGCAATCAAAACAGGGATTTGGGGAAGGGTGTTGATCAATGAAAGAATCAAAATGGCCCCCAGCTGTGCATGCCAATGCTAGCCAACATCCATTCCCACATGTCTAAAGAGGGAGGACCAGTGAACTGTAGCAGTTCGAGGGTCTGATTACGATTTGGGAAACCTGGACCTCGCTGTTCCACAGAGGATGACCTGGATGACCGTGGACCAATGACTTACACTCTCATACTAACTTACCTCAATGAGTTGCTGTGAGGGGAAAAACCTGGAGCAGTGGTGAACAGTGCAAGCTGCTTTTGGACTCTAGTGGGAAGAAGAAGAAGAAGAAGAAGAAGAAGAAGAGAAGAGAAGAAGAAGAAGAAGAAGAAGAAGAAGAAGAAGAAGAAGAAGAAGAAGAAGAAGATTTGGTACTTTATACCTTGCTTTTCGCTGCCTGAAGGAGTCTCAAAATGGCCTACAATCACCTTTCTTTCCTCTTTCCTCTTTCCTCACCTTGTGAGGTAGATGAGGTTGAGAGAGCTCTCAGAAAACTATGACTGGCCCAAGGTCACCCAACTGGGTGCATGTGGAGGAGTGAAGAAAGCAAAGCCAGCTTTCCAGATGAGAGGCCGCTCCTCTTAATTATCATACCAAGCTGGCTGGAAGAAAAAAAAAGATATAAATGAGGTAAATATATCAAAAAATCCTTTCACTGTGTGAAAGAGGATCCATCACGGTGTCGGTGGACATATGAAACAGAGACAGGAGGGGCCTGCATCCCAGTTGCTAGTGGATTTGTATTCCTATGCATGAGTTATTTGGGTGCTCCTCTCGAAAGGTTTTGGATGCTCGGCCTCCTCCAGCAACTCCTCCTTACTACCAGCAACCTACATGAAAGCGAGTGAGTAGCCACCCGCACCAATAAATGAAGGCATTTGTGTATGAAGAAAGTATTGTTTATTTATAATTCATTGCACCCCTGTTAAAAAATTTACTCAGAGAGCAGAATCGATATCTTTTGATGCGCTAATCACATGCCATCGGCTTTGCAGGCAGAGACGCAGCGGTATTGATGGGTGATGACTTTAATAATATTAATGACCTGATATTGTTATCTAATCGAGTTGTGATGGGGAAATTCGAGACAGAGAGAGAGAGAGAGAGGAGAGAGAGAGAGAGAGAGAGAGAGAGAGAGAGAGAGAGAGAGAGAGAGAGAGAGAGAGGATTCCTCTTAACAATTCAGCGGGCATCATTGCACAAGCAGATCTGACGTCTCCATCGGAAGTCTCGCAACTTGCATGTGGTATGTGCAGCAGAGAAGGGCAGGGAGGGCACATCGAAAGCGTTGCGCCTCTGGCGCACAGGTGCTGGGCTGTACATCCACTCCTGAGCTGCTGGTGAATGGGTAATGAACTGCAAAGTTCATCTCACTTTCTCAGGAAAATGGAAACGCCCCAAAACATTTCTGAGGACAACCTCTTCAGCCCGACAACGCAACCGAAAGACGACACCAAAGCGGTTTGCGCATCCATGCATCTATATACATTAGATTTTGTATCGTGATATGCAACATCTGCAATGCACATAACTGAGTAGAATAGAAAGGGTTATCCTGCAGAGAGCATCAGAGGTGATGTATATATAGCATAGATAGGATAGGATAGGAACTTCTTGATGTTTTCAAAATTATCTCCTCCGGTATCTTCAATTGGAGACTTCCTACTTTTTGAGCATCCTTCCTCCCTGCTTGCCTCCAGAACAGCAGTTGAACAGACAGAATGATTGCAACTAGCTAGCTAGCTAGCTAGCTAATTAGTTATCTTTCTCTTTCTCTCAACATAGTTGTTTCTCTTCATAAATGAAACTATTTTATTCTTTAAACAACCAATATTCTCTGCATATTCAAACTCTGCCAATATCTTGATCCCCACCTTTCCCCCAGGAACCTCACAGCAGTGTTCCTTGATCTCCTTTCCCCATTACAATAATTAGGGGGGAGGGGAGACATTGGTCCAGTATCACCCAATGAGCTTCATGGCAAAAAGGGGATTGGAACCAGAATTTCCTAGATCCTAGTCCAACATTCTCACCACTGCACCAGTTTGGTTTGGTTCCTACAGACATGCACAGACTCCTAAATGAAGCTGGCATTCTTCAAGAAGACCATTTCCTGAGGAGCTCATGGCTCTGTGGAAGAGCCCCTGCTTGGCATGCCGAAGGTTCAGTCCTCAGTGTCTCCGGTTAAAAGGGCCAGGTGGCAGGTGATGTGAAAGATCTTTACCTGAGATCTTGGAGAACTCAGTTGGAGTAGGCAATACAGGCCTTGATGGACTGATGGTCGGATTTAATAGAAGGCAGCTTCACATTTATTCATGCCTGTTCAGGAGTCCAGTTTTGGTCCAGCTCTTTTTGAAACAAACCATGAAGCTCTGAGAAGTGAAAGCATGTGAAAGACTCATGTGTGGTGGCCAGAGGAGAAGCATTTCTGCAGGTTGTACCTCTTGGCCACAGGTGTTTGGCATGGAGAAGAAGGAGAAGAAGAAGAAGAAGAAGAAGAAGAAGAAGAAGAAGAAGAAGAAGAAGAAGAAGAAGAAGAAGAAGAAGAAGAAGAAGAAGAAGAAGAAAAGGAGGAGGAGGAGGAGGAGGAGAGTCAGGTGGGACACTGTGTGTGTCTGAAGTAGCACAACACAATTTGAGGCCAATGGAACCTATACGTTTTATTCAAAGTGTGTGCTTTGGTGTGCAGGCACACTTCCTCAGACAATGGAACAGGGATCATAAGAGTATAGATATAAGGAGAAAGTAAATTAGTGGCAAATTAGTAAGCAGCATCACAATATCCAAAATATGCAGGTTGATCATTCCTTGCTAGAAAAGCGAGTCCTTTGGATTTCATTGGGTTCCACACTATGATCCGCTTTGAGGTTGCTCCAGCCTTTCTTCCACTCATCGGAATCCATCCTTAAAGGCTGAAGCTGGGAGAGAGGCAGGAAACAAATGTCCAGATTGCTTTTTCGGCCACTCTGAACAGTCAGGCTCCAAGCCCTTTCGTCTCAGACGTTTGCTTGCAAGCATGAGGGAAGAGCCACTTAGGGTTGGGCAAGAATTTCTAAGAAGGGTGAAAACAGGAAATGTTGTTTTCCTCCAATAAAAATATAATTTCCCTCAGGACCGTTTCATTTTCATCCAGCTCTTTGGCGCTCTTGGCGCAGTCAATGAAATGTCTAATGGATGTTTTGTTGGTGTTTACCGGTGTCTGGGAGCCAAGAAAATGCAGGATGAGTCTTCCAGAGGAACAGTTCAGAGTACAGATAGCAGAGGTTGGACTACGGTTTCCAAGAGGTCCAGAGATTCCTGTGACACTTTTTGAAGAAGGAGGATGAGGAGCTGGTACTTATATGCTGCTTTTCTCTACCCGAAGGAGTCTAAAACGGCTCTCAATCGCCTTCCCTTTCCTCTCCCCACAACAGACACCCTGTGAGGTGAGTGAGGCTGAGAGAGCCCTGATGTTACTGCTCGGTTAGAGCAGCTTTATCAGTGCTGTGAAGAGCCCAAAATCACCCAGCTGGCTGGATCCCAGCAGCCGGCTCAAGGTTGACTCAGCCTTCCAGACTTCCGAGGTCGGTAAAATGAGCACCCAGCTTGCTGGGGGGTAAACGGTAATGACTGGGGAAGGCACTGGCAAACCACCCCGTATTTAGTCTGCCATGAAAATACTGGAGGGCGTCACCCCAAGGGTCAGACATGACTGTGCTTGCACAGGGGATACCTTTACCTTTACATGAAACAAATGATATACGTAATCCTCGCACAGAGTATGAAGTGAATAGTAGGAACTGCTTGTTTTTCTCTGTTCTGTCTTTGCTTGGTCCTGCAGAGGTGGCAGGCAGGCAAGCCACAAGATCCAAGAAGAGAAAAGAAATACAGCAGAACCAGGGAGCTACAGGGTTTGACTGTGAGCCCCTTTGACCTCAGTCAGTTCCCAGCATGAATGATCCCCCCCATCCCCCCCCTGCTTCCCCCGGGAGTGATTGGCAAATGAGAAGCAGCAGGGAAGGGGTCGTGCTTAACCCTTTGCTTGCTCCTATCCTTCAACAGGCACCCCAATCTGTTTCACGAAGTCAGGGTTCTGTATCTGTGTGCAACAGCTCTGCCTATCTGGACAACTCATGGTAGGAGGAAGAGACTTGAGGAAGTTGTGCAAAAAGGGGAAAGCCAGCAGGGCAAGGGGGAAGTCCTGTATCCTTGAGAGCTTTCACGTCTGCCCTGATTGAAATTAGGGTTGCCAACTTCCAGGTGGCATCTGGGAGTCTCTCAGACAAACAAGATCAGTTCCCCCGAAGAAGATGGCTGCTTTGGAGGATGGACTCTGTGGCATGATACCCTCACAAGGTCCCGCCCCTCCCCAAACCCCACCCTCCCCAAGATCCACCTCCAAAATCTCCAGGTATTTCCCAACCCAGAGCTGTCAACCCATATTGGAATCCATCATCACGTCCTCAGGGTTCCTTTAGCAGGGGAGACCAAACCGTGGCTCGCCAGATCTCCACGGACTACAATTCCCACGAGCCCCTGCCAGCATTATGAATACAAGTGAAGCCATTATGCTGGCAAGTGGTCATGGGAACTGCAGTCCATGGACATCTGGAGAGCCACCGTTTGGCCATGGCTGCTTTAGAGGTGGGCAAAGGGGTCTCAGTTGCTCATAGTCAGGAGCAGGGTTGTAGCTAAGAAAGTGCCCTTTCCCACACAGCTCATCCATCCGAGCACCATGACATGGGCCTATCTGTGGAATTCTATGTTGTGGGGCCAAAAGCTCCATGGACCTGATTAGACTGTCACGAGGAAGTCATTCTGGGAAGAAGCGGCATTATATTTCCAGCCTGAAACACACCTATTATTTCAAATCACTCCTCTGGAGGCCTTGATGTATACCATAATCTGAAACAATAATGGAGTTCCCCTCGCCGTGTTCCTCCATCTCATTTCTCCTAAACAGAGTGACTTAAGCTCAAAGACTTTTAAAGCTCCCCTAGGCCTTGGGGGGGGTGGGGGTTGGGGGGAGAATATCTGTGCTGTCATTTCACTCGGGTTAGAAGGCATTGCTCTGGAAATGTGGGCTCTCCGCTTTGAGTTCAGTTTGTCAGATTAGGGGACTGAAGGCACCATTGATCCCGAAGGATAAAAATCAGCAGAAGGCTCCTTAAAAGAACAGCACAGTGTATTCAAAGACTGTCTGAGAAAGTCCTTTCTTTTGTAGTTTGGAATGTTGAAGGTCAAGACCACCAAAAAAAGGGGGGGGGGAAAGGCTCTCTTTAGAAGTTGAGAAATAGAAGGGAGGCAGCAAAGAGACGTAAAGTGAAAGTTTAAACACAAGTAATAAAAAAAGAATTTTCAAAAAGGCGTCCTAGCCGATAGCCCTTTGTTTTCTGCTTCAACGCTGCAATTGTAAAAAAGAGGATCGGAAGAGACGAAAACTCTGCCCTTGAGGAGGTCCCAACTAAATGGAACGGTGGGGAGATCTGTGATCAGGTCTTTCGAACATTTTTAAAGGGCAAGGGGAGCGGTGAGGGTCCCCAATTCGTCTCAAATGGGGAGGGAGGAGAAGGGGCTTAACCTCTCTATGCCTGTGTAGTCCAAACACATCAGCTGTCAGTAGCCAGGAAAACAAAAAAAGGCAATAAGGAAAAAAGATAGAGAGGGGAAAAGACAGGCATAGCTTTTTCTTTTTCCTCCATTACTGTCTAATAACAATCAAGGCAGTTGTTGGGAGTATTAATTGGAAAACCCATGCATGAGAAAACACTTGAAATGCCCCATTCTGCCTGCATAATAAAAAACTCACCCCCACTACATCAACTGTTAATATCCACGAGTTAAGAAAAAAGGCAGGGGCAAAGATTTTCCTCTCTTATTCTGTTACATAACAGGAGCTCAAAGTGTGTGAGAGAAGAAGCATGGAGCTCAAAAGGTGGGGAAGAAGCAGCATGGAACTCAAAGGGCTGGGGGAGAAGAAGCATGGAGCTCAAAAGGTGGGGAAGAAGCAGCATGGAGCTCAAAGGGTTGGGGGAGAAGAAGCATGGAGCTCAGAGGGTGGGAGAGAAAAAGCATGGGGCTCAGAGGGTTGGGGAGCTCAAAGGATGGGGGTAAAGTAGCATGGAGCTCAAGGGGTGGGGGAGAAAAAGCATGGAACTCAAAAGGTGGAGAAGAAGCAGCATGGAGCTCAAACGGGCTGGGGGAGAAGAAGAATGGAGCTCAAAAGGTAGGGAAGAAGCAGCATGGAGCTCAAGGGGTGGGGGGAGAAAAAGCACGGAGCTCAAAAGGTGGGGAAGAAGCAGCATGGAGCTCAAAGGGTTGGGGGAGAAGAAGCATGGAGCTCAGGGTGGGAGAGAAAAAGCATGGAGCTCAGAGGGTTGGGGAGCTCAAAGGATGGGGGTAAAGTAGCATGGAGCTCAAGGGGTGGGGGAGAAAAAGCATGGAACTCAAAAGGTGGGGAAGAAGCAGCATGGAGCTCAACGGGCTGGGGGAGAAGAAGAATGGAGCTCAAAAGGTAGGGAAGAAGCAGCATGGAGCTCAAGGGTGGGGGAGAAAAAGCATGGAGCTCAAAGGGCGGGGGAGAAAAAGCATGGAACTCAAAAGGTGGGGTAGAAGAAGCATGGAGGTCTAAAGGTGGGGAAGAAGCAGCATGGAGCTCAAAGGGTTGGGGGAGAAGAAGCATGGAGCTCTGAGGGTGGGAGAGAAGAAGCATGGAGCTCAAAGGGTTGGGGAGCTCAAAGGGTGGGGATGAAGTAGCATGGAGCTCAAGGGGTGGGGGAGAAAAGGTATGGAGCTCAAAAGGTGGGGAAGAAGAAGCATGGAGCTCAAAGGGTGGGGAAGAAGAAGCATGGAGCTCAAGGGGTGAGGGAGAAGAAATATAGAGCTCAAGGGGTGAGGGAGAAGAACCATCGAGTTCAAAGGGAGGGGAGAAGAAGCATGGAGTTCAAAGGGTGGTGGGAGAAGAGGCATAGAGCTAAAAGTTTGGGGGAAAGATGATTGAGCTCAAAGGGTGGCCCTGATCTCCTTGGCAGAATGGAGAAATAAAAAAGTCATGTTGTTGTTGTCATTGTTCTTTTTAAGTAAAGTGAAAATTATCCAAGAGAAAATGCTCTTTCTACACTGGACATGGTTGAGGGGGGGTGCATCTGGTCCAAGGGATTTTACAGGCTTTTGGTACACAACACACTGTTGATTAGAAGCAAGAGATCAGCACCCTGATCTGAAACAATAATGCCTCTTTCCAACCATGACTTGCTAGCCTTCTGGTTCAGCTTGGAATTCTCCCACCGTTATGTCCTATCTCCAGAGAACCGAAAACCATCCCCCTGGAAGAAAATGGCTGCTTTGGAGGGTGAACTCAGTGGTATACCACACAAGCCTATAACAAACTGAAGTCCCTCCCCGGCCACCACCTTCAAATCACCAGGCTCATATCTTCAGCCAGGGATGCCAGCCTCCAGTTGGGACCTGCAGATCTCCTGGAATTGCAGCTCATCTCCAGACTACAGAGATCAGTTCCCCTGGAGTGGATGGATGCTTTAGAGTAGCGATCCCCAACCTGTGGGCTACGGACCACATGTGGTCATTTGTCTAATTGGAGGTGGGCCCCAAAGGACGCCTTCTCCCCCCCCCCCCGGCCCTTTACTTCATCCCCCCCGGCCATTTACAACACACTTTGGGTGTCCTTGTCTCCCATCACTCCCAGATGGGACTATCTCGTTGCAGAGAAACAAGATCAGGGTTCCCATTGATTTGTCATTGTCATGAGTTAAGGTTTCCATGAAAATAAAATGTTCCTTATGTTCATTGTTGTGGCGTGTCTGTATCTTATTTTGAAGGGATGTTTAAACATTACCATAGCGATCAGAGAGCGTTAGGGCAGTGGTTGAGAGTAGAGGAGTAAACTACCCCCCCCCCCGGGCCTCAGTAAAAGGCGTTGAGTGGTCCCCGGTGATAAAAAGGCTGGGGACCACTGCTTTAGAGGATCAGCTCTACAGCACTATACCCCACTGAGGTCCCATCCGCCCCAGGCTCCGCCTCCAAGTCTCCTGGAGTTTTGCAACCCGGGCACCCTACCCCCATCCCCCAACAGTGGCCAGGGGCAACTTAACAGCCTTGTCTTCAGTTCTCCGAAATACAGAACAGGAACTTCTATAAGCAGGCACATCTAATCAAATTGCACAGGCCGCTGATAGGGTTGCCGGCTCCAGGCGGGGAACTCTCTGGAGATATTGGGGGCGGAGCCTGAGGAGGGCAGGATTTTGGGCGGGGAGGGTCTTGAGGAGGGTAAAGCAGGGACTCTTCCCAATCAGCCATTTTCTCCAGGTGAAAACTCTCTCTCTCTCTCTCTCTCTCTCTCTCTCTCTCTCTCTCTCTCTCTCTCTCTCTCTCTCTCTCTCTCTCTCTCTCTCTCTCTCTCTCTCTCTCTCCCCCTCCCTCTCTTTCATTGTATTTATTCCCTGAGGCTCAGGGCGGTTTACATAAAAACGCAGAAAACAGTACATGGAACTCAGCTTTTCCCATATCAATAACATTAAACTATAACAGAAGTAACAGAATATCATGCTGTGAACAGATCCGGAGCAGAACACGTGGGTGGAGTTTTGGGAGGGAGGGAGCAGGGGTCCTGCAGATGTGGTTGGTTATGCCTGGTCTTAACCAAATGCCTGGCGGAAGAGCTCCCTTTTGCAGGCCCTGCGGAATTGTTTTAGCTCCGTCAGGGCCCTGATCTAATCCCCAGAGTTCTCCAGTCTGATCCTGGAAGTTGGCAACCCTTGCTACAGATCAGCTCCATTAGCTCTGCCCCCCCCCCCCCATTTTTTAAAAGAAATCTCACTCGGGCGGCCTGACCACATTCCAACAGTAACTCTCCGGGAGCCATTGCAGCTGCTAACACATTTTAGTGGGTATTTATTTGCCGTTAAATGTTATAACTTTGGTCGTTCAGGAAAGCGAAAAGGGTATTTGGTTCTCTCCCTAAATGTCAGCCATTTAAGTGGCTTGACTTTTATTTTCTATTTGCTCTGGTCAGTGTAAATTTCTGTGGGTTTTGCTGGTTTGGGGAAGGGGATTTGGGTCTGTGTAGTCCTTGGTTATTAATATTTGACTTTGTTAGTGCTTGCTGTTTACCGTATGGCTTCTGGAAAAAAAGAGAGAAGGGAAGAGAAACCGGCAATATTAGTTTGCTGGGTTTTTTAAAAAAAACTTCCAAGTGACCCATGAGTTGTGTTGACGGCTGGGGGGCGGGGGGGCTTTTGCTTTGCGCCACTGTTGAAAAAAAAACAAATGGAATTTGTCTTTCTGTATCTTAAGAGGAAGTCCGTGTTTTACCAGCAATGGCTTTCCCCTGTTGGAAAATGGGGACAGAATCACACATATTTAAGTCAAGTCTTTAGTATTACGGTACTAGACCAGTAGTCAAATTACAAGGTACATAAAAACATCTGGCATTAACAAGATAAAAGAATCATTGATAACTGAAATATTATAAAAGAAGATAAAAACATTCCAGCTATAAGAATCATTCTGGTTTTAAAACTCACAAGCATTATCTCAAGCAATTGAGACTATCTCTACCTAAGTTGCTCCGAATCCAACCAGGGTGTAAACTGCACGGAGCTTTTATTCCAGCCCCAGATCGATTCAGTCCCTGCCCTCTACACAGAATGCGATTTCCGTTTGGATTTGGGGCAATTTTAATTTTCCTTCTGCAGCAAGAAGGATTGATCCGGAGTGACCCTACCTTTAGTGTGCAATATCTTGGAGTGCTGAAAATCCTGATAAAGAAAGCTCCGTGGTAGAGAACCTCTGATAGGCTACACCTGGTCATGTGACATGCTTGCCTTAAAGGAGAAGCCCCTAACTTCTCTCAACTTCTGTGGGTCCTGGATTTTTCCTCCCTCCTCTGCCTTTTTTGATCCTCCAAGAAAAGAAAGAGGCTCCCTGCTTGGCTCCTCTCCCCCCCCTTCAAGAAAAGATAGAAAGAGGCTCCCCCCACCTTCTGAGCCTCCCTAACCACGTGCAGAAGACTTTCCTGTTTCAATGGGAAGGGGGGGGGGGAGGAAGACCCGAGTTCAAAGTGATCTGAATTCAACAGGATTGACAATGGAATAAAGAAAGTAAGTGCAGACTCTGCCCAGCTTTTCCTTGTTTTGATTGCTCTCCAAGCAAATCTGGCCACAACAGAAGTTATTTCTGTGCTTTTGTCTGACAACATGCCTGTGATTGCCTCTGAGTTGGGCTTATTCTGTAGGGAAGATATAAGTTCTCCCCTGAATTGATCGTATAGCCTACATTGGAGTAATACATGTTCAGATGTCTCA